>NC_056743.1:1661773043-1661795543 GCF_019279795.1 Protopterus annectens
CCGGCTACTGCTGCTGTTTTCTTTTCATCAGCTTTATCTAAAATAAGCAGCTTGATGAGCACAGGACCCCAGAACAGCCGATGTGCTGCACCATTAGTCAGTTATCTTTTTTTTTCTGATAATGTCTCTCTCACTACAAATGTCTGTGTCCTACCTATTAAGCACATGCAGGCCAGTTCTACACTCAGTCTCTACACGTTTAACACCTTTTTTGCATGGAAAGAAGTCAAAGGTCTTGTTGAGGTCCAGCTGGACTATAACCTACTCATACTTCATAGGTTCATACTAGGCTACTACCCTTGTGGGCCATCTTAAGCCTAGCCAATTACCCCATGTGAGAATCAAACCCTGTGCCTTCTGTTTGTAAGGTGAACACCTTAACCATTATGCCAACCTCCCAACAAAAACTTCATTGTCAAATTCTTCAGTAAGTTAGTCACATAACTGCATCAGTTTTGATTTGACACCTTTTTGGCCATGTTCCTGTGATGATTATTGTGCTGTGATCACTGTCTTTTAGCAATGCAATTAATCTTTCTTTATGACTTTCTGCAGCACTTACACTGATACCTGTTACAGGCTAACTAGCTGGTAGTTTCTCAAATTATTTCTAGTTGCCTTCCTTGTGCAGCTGTTTATCTCTAGTCCTCCAGCAGTCATGAGACAACTCAATTTAAGCAAATGATCTTCTGAAGTTTTCTGACTGAGGAACTACCAGCACATTAGCTAGATTCCTCAGAATTCCAAGATAAAGTCCATCTATATATTCTGTGAGTTAACCTCCATTAGGTTATCTGTTCTTTTGCTTAGTCTTTCTTCCTCCTACTCTTCTTACATCCAGCATAATAACCTGCCTTCCCCTTAATTCACAGAGCATGAGATGAATCATTCATTGAATACTTTTAATTCCTCCCTGTCTTCTGGGATCTTCCTTCTATTCTTCTTTCAGACAAGGTCTGCCCTTCCCTTCCCTTCCTCCAAGGTGGAATATACCTAAACAAATATAGGCTCTTTTTTTACAACTTCTGCTGTCTCTATCATGAATTGCATCTTTGATGTCCACACCCCTCCTTTGACTCCCTCCTTACTCCTCCACCATACTCCTTCATCTCCACCTCTTAAATGTCCTATTTCTTGTTGGTCCAGTCTTATTATCTTTTTCTCCTTCTATCTCTTCCTGAAATCCTTGTCTATAACTTTGAAAACTCTATCCTTGGCATATTCCCAAACCATGTTCAGCCTTTTATTTGTTTCCAGTCCCTCTGTTCATCTTTAACTACCTCACTTAGCTCAACATAATCCATTCTAACCCTGAAATAAATCTACACCACTAAATTTGCTCCTAGTTTCTTAATTACAAGGTAGTAACTAAAGCTGCTTTCCCATGACCGTCGTTGTCCTCTTCCACCATGTTTGGGGCTATACCTAGACTTGTCTTATTTTGGTATTGTCTCACACCAGCTGAGTGAACCTTTCAAAGTCAAACATGACAATCAATTCCAGCATTTGAGATCTCTTAGTAAATTCCTGGTAAATTTAAGTTCTAATGAACATAATCCATTTTTTTCACTTCAGCCACTCATACACTCTTCTTCTTATGACCAGGGGCCATCTTAATTCACCAGTCCTACAACCTGTACCTGTACTGTAACTAACTGGTTGCTTGAACAATGTGTTGTCCATCATTGCTTTCTTACCTCCTCCTTCGAGTAGTGTATGCCTCATGTTTGATGCCTTCCAAATATGTTGATCATCACAACTGGTTAGTCAAACCTCTATCGGTCACTCTCAAACAATGGATACCAAGTGACCTTCATGTCTGACTCTTTGTATTAGATCATGTTTTTGAAGGAGCAGTGATATCTGGCCTCCTTCTACTGGAACACAGATTGAACCCCCTCTTTACATCATCTGGGTATAGATTCCTGAATAAGCAGGTAACATGGCAGATGAACTTCAGGAGATGGGAATAGTTATTGTACACACAGAGTATAGGCTTTTCTGGTGTACAATTGAGTGATTCTCAAAATATGGTACTTATGTGAAGGGACAACATTACTGAGAATGTTAATTATGAAATGTAGTTATCAGTATGACTAATTTCTAAGAAAAAAAAAACAAAAAAATGTGAGTGGACTTGTAGAACTAACTCCTTTATTGGTAAGCACTTTCGTTGGCAAAAGATAAGCCAACTTCTTCAGACCATCAAAATACATACAACCAAATATTCCTCACATATAAAAAGAGGATGCTTTTTATACATTGTGCTTTTCCAATCAAGCAATCAATTAATTAAATAAAAATTAATCAATTATTTAACTTAAAGCCACAAATAACCATTGGTCTGCTGAACCCAAAAGTTTGTTTTACATAGATTTACCTAAATCAATAAACCTTAAACACATTCTATGTCAATGTTAAAAAGTACCAACTACACATCCTTATAAAAATATATTTACTTCAAAACTGATAACCTTTAAAATATATATAAAAGATTTACATATAAAAAAACCTCAATGAATCTATTTATTCAGTACAGTCTGTTATATTTATCTAGCTAAAGCTTTTATTTTAAGTAGGCATTTAATAGATAAATACTCATTTAAACCAGGCATAATATAAGCCATAGTATGAATCTGCCACACCAGTTCTTTTTCTTCCAGTCTAAGTTGCCATGGGCCTCCCCTAATATTACGATCTACCTTTTGCAAGACAATAAAGCTGAATTTATGATCAGGGTATTCTATAATATGCCTTGCTAGGGCATTTGTGCTAATCCGTCTATCGATACTGTATTGGTGCTCATATATTCTTTGCTTGAGTTTACGTTCTGTTTTGCCAATGTAATAACCTTTGCATTGGTTACAGACAGCCCCATATACAACCCCTTGGGAATCACAAGTGTGTTTACCCCAAATTTGGTAAGTCTTATCTCTAATATTAACCTTGTTGGTTTCCTTAATGTGTTTACATTGGGCACATCTTCCACATTTAAACATACCAGTTTGGCCTCTCAATACTCTTTTTGGTCTCTCCACTAAGTTTTTCAAATTAAAGCCTCTTCTATATGTTATAGATGGTGTTGTGCCCAACTTCTTAAACAATTCATTATCCTATTGTATTAGAAACCATTTTTTTACAAATAATTTCCTTAATGCTTCCTGCATCTAGGGAATAAGTTGCATCCTCTTTTTATATGTGAGGAATATTTGGTTGTATGTATTTTGATGGTCTGAAGAAGTTGGCTTATCTTTTGCCAACGAAAGCGCTTACCAATAAAGGAGTTAGTTCTACAAGTCCGCTCACCTTTTTTGTTTTTTTTTTGTTTTTTACCAGTTTGTGTTTTTTGTTACTATGAATAATTTATGCTAAGGAGCTCTTAATTTCTGTCTGCATTCAGTAAGTTCACTGAAACATAAAAGCAGTTCAAGGCAAGATGTTTATTTTTTAGAGCAGAATGGCATTAAGCTGAGATTACATATAATGCAAATCTTACTCTAAATCATTTCTAACATGGCAGACATCAAACAGTAACTGATGTACATGAAATAAGGCACTGGCTAGCTCATGTAGTACTTTCTGGAATTTTCTTTCAAATCATAATTATTATTTTTAAATTGACAGAAGAATAATATAATCATGATTCAGAAACTGCTAAGACTTGTTACATTTTGATATGCTCTCATATACTGTGCTGTTTCTCATGATTTTAGCAAGTTTTCTTTATGAAACAATGCTGTGTTCATTACACAACTTGTAATAAAGCAAGGCAAACCACAATGCCATATTATCTGTGTTATTATCTGCTTTTTCTAGGCAAGCAGTGTTCCATAATATTCCTTTGTTTGCAACAGAGAATAGCTGTACCTCCTGTGTTAATTTGCAACATACAGCTGCTGTACTCATTTCTCACAGAATACAAACTATATGTTCTGGTCTAGCCAACCCATGAATAATTCTGAAATAGAGAAATGCATTTTGACAGTTGTTCTAACACTTAACAGCTTAATATTTCTCCTCTAACAATTTGTTCATATAACTCACATTCTAAGCAATATCATGTAAAATGTTTAAACCTACTGTATCATTTTGTTTGCTAGGAAAATGTTGTGGGTTCTAGGGGCTTAAACTGATCTAGATGGAGAATTCAAAGCTCTAGAATGCTGATAGACTGAACGGGGAGGAAGAGATTGCTACTCAAACAATGTAATTTGTATGGAGGAATATTGACGATGATATTAACTATGAAGTACAATTGCCACTATAATTGATTTGTTCATACACAATGAGGTCATGGCAGATATGTTCAAGATGTTGGGTGAGTTAAGGGGGAATGGGCTTCAGAGGGAACCTTAAGCAGCATGGAGAGAAGGTCATACACATGTGACTCGATAACAAGCAGTCTAGTAACAAGGGGACATTCACAACTGTGGGTGGTATAAAGGTATCAAACATTCTGCAGAGGGTGATAGATACACAAATACACAGAGTAGAAGAAAGTAAGATAGAATATAAGCCATGTGGATTCATAACAGGATTCAGCACAAATGACCTGATGATTGCAGAAAGACAGATAGTTGAGAAAAAGCTATAGATTAGGAAAGAGTCCAACTGGGCATTCCGAGAATTGGAGAAAGCATATAACAATGCCATAAGAAAGCTGATTTGGGAAGTCCTCTAATGATTTTTAAGTTCTAGAAACATTGATAGAATTAGTGCAGCCACTATGTACACACCCTGTGACATATGTATGAACAGTGTTCAGACTTACAGAGGGCATTCCAAGTAGGAGTGGATATACAGAAGGGGTAATTTCTTAGCTTACTGTTGCTCATACTAATGATGGACTAGATTAACAAACAGGTCAGAGTGAACAAATTAAAAAGATGCTGTATGCAAATGATGTGGCATTATAGGCAAACTGAAGAAGAACCAGCAAATGGTAGGATAATGGAATAAACAACTGAAGGTACTGTACATGGGATAAGCTGAAAACAGATAGTTGTAATGAAAGCAAATGGGGAAATCAGAAGAAGAAGAAAATTGAGATTGAAGAGAAAATACTTGAATAGTTAACAGATTCAAGTATCTGGGAGGGATGGTTGAGAAAAAGGGAAGTCTGAATGAAGAGGTGAAAGCTAGTATCTGATGGGCTACAGACAACTGGCACAGAATGGTAGTGGTAGTGTATGACAGCAGAATGCCAAAGAAACTAAACAGTAAGGTGTGCAAAACAGTGGGGAGACCAGCAGTACTCTCTGTATCATACAGTTGTACTAGTGTGACCACTACTTCTATATGTGATATAGAAAACGTGGTCAGTGAAAGCAGAGCAGTTGAGGAAGCCAAATTTGACACAGCTGTTGTGTTTGAAACTGGAGGTAGGATGTACACTGTGAGAAATGTGAAGAAATGAGGACATCAGAAAAGAAGCCCAAGTAACTTCAACTCCAGAGAATGTCAATGAGAACAGATTACAGTGGTTTGGGCATCTGTTCAGGAAAACAGAATACAATATTGTGAAGAGGACATGGGACAGCTAAGATGAAGGAAAGAGTACACAATACCTCTAAACAGTACAGATTGGAGTCAGAAAATACTGACAGATATTTGAGTTTCAGACTTCATACCCATCAGGAAGTTTATGCTAATACAAAACCTGTTATTCTATCATTTTTTTTTTTATGTTTGCAAGAGCAATATTTAAAATGTTCACCCTATTTTTGGACCTTTGTCTCCTCATTACTTATGGCTTTGCCCAGATTTCTTGTTGTAAGAGTTTCAGAGGTATGGAGTAAACAAGGGTATCCAGCAGAAAAATGAATGGACTGTTTGAAAGAAGACCTGTATCAACCAGCATGACAGACGAAGGGAGACAAACATTGAATCACAAGAGATGTTACAGGGTATACTACATGGCAATAATCTTTATTGAGCAGGATTGGTTTGTGATAGGAAAGTAAGAATGGAGCATGGTACGGAGGCAGTCTGCATTTTTGTTGCCATTATGTTTCCATATTGTTTTTTGCAATGGCAATCTTATAGCTGCATCCTTTCAAAAATCAGCCATTTTGCAATCAGCACATGCCAAGGAAAGACAAGATGCACTCAACTACCTATTGCCATTTTTGTTCCATTCATGTATATCTCCATCTGTGTTTATTCCCTGGTCTGTTATATTTATAGTATCATGTCAAATGTGTTGCATGGATTTGATTTACCATGGTTCCTGCTTGAATGCATCATAGCCATTATCATTCACTACAATATTAACATTTTCTACCCAACCTCGTTCCTTACCTCACTTTGATTTCCTTGAAGCATTAATCACTTGATCTGTTAGCTATCTGACAAAATCCACTAATACATGCATTGAAATGCTCAATTGTTTAAAATCTACTAATGCATATGTATCTTTTATACTGTAATATTCCCTCTACTTTCATATGACTGTAGTCTAATTATAAATGCATGTGTAACTGTTAATGTTTATTATGTAATGCTGGTTCATGTATATTATTGAGGGATCTGTACAGATCCCTGATGGCACTTTCTGCCGAAGTAGAAATCATCGAACATACTTAACCGAAAGTGCTGTTCACCGAAGCAGCACTTTCGGTTAGGTATGCTGGTTTTGCCGGTCGCACTACGGTGAGGTTAAGGGATAATTCCCTTTTCCCCACTGTAGTGCGACTTCGGAGTAAGAATATAAAAGTAGGGGGGTGCAAGGGGGCTTGCCCCCCCTGCATAAAAGAAGATTTATTGTTTTGTTTTGCTTTTCAAACGTAGTTTAACAAAAGTGCTTTTTTCAGTGAAAGTGCTTTCGTTAAAGTGCATTCAGTTATTGTGGATTTGGACTATTGAACTTTTGTTCAATAGTCCTAGATTCATTATTGAATGTCAGTTTAAAAATATTGCTAATATATTTGAGATTTTCTCCCTGGGCCTTCACTGAAGAGGGTTTTTTAACTGAATCTAGTTGGATAAATCTAGTAAATAAAAGCAAAATCATTCCCTGGGATTCATTAAACTCCATGCAGGAATAGTGCTATTCCTTCACGGAGTGGATCATGCCAGTGCAGCACAGCAGAGCACCTTGCATATTCATGAAGGCATGCTGCTGTATAACCTGCACATGCATGATCCGTGAATGAGTGCAGGGGGCGCATCCGAGCATTGCTCCCACAGTAAACACACCCCCTGCACTCAGGAAGTGCCGTATGCCACTTTGAAAAGAAAAACAGTGTCAGCTGACACTATCAGCATACCCCCAAATGAACAGATATCTGCAGAATGGCCAGATTTGTGTCCTGGCAATGATCTGAGGCTCAAAGTCATTAAATAATGACAAACATGAGTGTAAGCCCCTACATCCTACAATTAAGCCATGCTAATGCAAAACCTATTAGTCATCAACATCCCAAGTTTGGAAGAGCAATATTTAAAATCTGTTCTCCTTGCCCTCCCATCATGTTAGGCTTCGTCCACATTGTATGCTATCAGAGCTGGAAAGGTATGGGTATTAGCTATGTGCACATCCCTAAACTAATACAAATTAAACAAATAATTTTTTCTCCCACTAAAGTTTAAGCATAGCTCAGCGGAAGTGTGAGTCATGCAGCTGAGTATAGCATAGCTTAAACATCTGTAGGAGCTAAATAAAAATATACAGCCAAAGCACTCAAAGTGAAATAGAGTAGTGGTTAGAGCTTTTGCTTAGCATGCAGTCATTCACAGTTCAAGCCCCAATACAACCAATTATTTTTTATATGTGAAAACAGCACTAAAAGTATCTTGTTTCATAAATAGGTAGTGAGTAATATATATTTCTTAACCAGAGTAGTGTAGCAGTTCTAAATGTGAGGTGTCAATGTAGTACAGATGTGAAACCCCCATATAAACACAAGTGTTCTATACAGTATAGCCACAAAAGAATATAATGTAATGAAAGCACATAGGGGGGATGTTATGGAAGGGAAACATACATATCATACAATGTCATTAATAAGGAATCAACCCCACAGTCCCCATAGTCCATAAAATGAAAGCTGAACAATGCTAAATTGTACTCAGCTATGCTTAGCCAGAGTAAGCATTGCTTAAATTTGTATGCTTAGCAATAATTAACGTAGCTAAGTGGATTTGCGCACTGGTAAGCAGTGCTTAGCATCTTCCCCTTTAAACAATGCTTATCTGTGCTAAGAATGTTTGCCCATCACTTAGCTTAGCTCAGTATATTCAAAATTGTTCAATCAGGGAAAAGGGTGGTAATCCATCCCTATTTAAACCGAGCAGGTGGGAATATAACCATAACCATTTGTAGCTGATCACTGCAGGCACTATGGCTGCTGTTTGAGAAGGTGTGTGCTTTTGGGCGCAGCGTTGGAGCATTCAGGAGTCCAGGGTTATGGTTGGACTCCTTGTAAAAGGAACAACTGACAATAGAAACCAACTGAGAAAAAGAAGAAACCACACAGCTGAAAATACGGAACACACTTTTTACTGCAAAACACTCAGTAAAAATCAAAATTAGCGCTTTTGTAAGGTACACAGACCAAACTTCATCAGACAACATGAACTTCACCACATTCAACATATGTATGCAAAACCACACCCCCACATTAATTAATTAATTAATTACAATGAATACAAAATTTAAACCAGGCCTATCAGCTTAAAAAGAACTGTTAGTTCAATTGACCAAAAACATACTTGTAAATAAAAAATGAATACATATGAAACTCATGAAAAACTAAATTAATTATAAAAATATGTATATCAAAAAAATCACAAAATATGAATGTTTATACTATAACTGCATAACAAGTCATATATATACATAAATGAAATACATGCATCTATGCTATATATAAAAAATATATAAGAAAAAATATAAAAAATATAATATAATATTTCCATTATAATAAATATTATAATATTTCCATTAGTAGTAAATTGAAGCTCAGGGTGTTGGATAGATAATGTATATATATATATATATATATATATATATATATATATGTGTGTGTGTGTGTGTGTGTGTGTGTGTGTGTGTGTGTTAAATGAAAATGTTATACAGGATGTACAGTTTCAAATGTATGGGAACAAGTATTATGAAATGCTTACTAAAGTTGAACAGCTTGCTGAAATTAATAAAAAGAGAAAACAGAGGAAGTTAAAAAGGGATGAGATGGAATATAAAAACAAACTGGCTTATCCTCTGTCTAAAGCTTACTTAGTTAAAAAAGATGTAATGAACATAGAAGGGGTAGATAAGGCAAGTGTTAGTAATAATGGTTTGAGGGAATATGATCCGTACCTTGAGTATGAAGAGGAATATCCGGCTTTAAGGAGATCAGAGAGGCTACAAAATAAAAATACTAATTTTCATAATAATGGGGTTTTTAAGACCCAAAAGGGTGGAGCAAGGGCAAAGACATGTTCGAACAATTTTCGTCAGTGGAGGAACAACTCCCAGTAGCCTCTGATGAAATTATTTCTTCCTTTCATGATATATTGTTGAACTATCAGGGATTTAATATTTTTAATTATGCTAACATTGAGGTGGATAAAAATGTTTTTTCCTTATTTAAAAAAGGAATGAAATTTGTACCTAGTAGGAAACCAGATGTGGTTAAGACAGTCACAGAACTCAAACTATATACTAGAAAACTAAACTTGTAATTTTTATTCAAGGACAATATTTATGAAATTAGGGACGGGTTTTTTTTTAAAAAGAAAAGTTGTTTTAACCCACCTATGCACCCTACTATTGCTATATATGACCAACTATGTTCCCAAGAGATTTTTGAAACAATACAAAAGAATAATGTTAGACAGTACAGCTTGACTAAAGAGGAAAGTGTTTTATTGAACCAATTTAGGGGGAAATCTAATTTGAGGTTTATGACACCAGACAAGGGAGGGGGTATGGTCATAGTGGAAAAGACAGATTATGTTAACAATATCTGTTTAATGTTACAGGATGAATACAAATGCAAAATGGTGTCTAGAAATGAGACAAATATAGCTCATAGGAAGATCCAAATATTATTAGAAGATTCATTGTTGCAAGGTGTTATTAATGTAACATTTGAATTTTTGAGGAGTGATCACCCCATAGTACCAACTTTGTTCAGGATACCTAAAACCCATAAAAATATTGTGGATCCCCCATACTGGTTAATTATCACTTCTCATAATAGTACCCCATACCCTCTGTGGATGTTCGTGGACAGAATGGTTAGGTCAACTTTGAGAGCTATAGAACACACCATTTTAGATTCTTGAGACTTTCTCTCTAGGATAAAACAACATTTTTATGGTGAGGGAGTGTGTTTTTCCACGGTAGATGTGGTAGATTTATTTTCCTCTATACCTCTCTGTGAAGGGTTAAATTATTTATTTTTAGACCTGAGAGAATTGACTACCCTAAATAAAATATGACTAATTTAATTATGCTATTAATGGAAATTATTCTCATGAACAATTACTTCATATTTGAAGGAGAATTTTATAGACAAATTAAGGGGTGGCAATGGGGAGTAGTTGCACCCCCTTGTTTAAAAATGTAGTCATGTATATGTGGGAAAAGGAATACGTGTTATCTAGTACATATGTAAATCACTGGACTCTCTACCTTAAATTTTTGGATGATGTTTTTATCATGTGGAAAACCAGAGATAAACATGAGGAATTCACTTCTTATTTGAACAATGCATGTGATTATTTTAAATTCACTTGTGTATTTGAAGTGACTTCTATCAACTATTTGGATGTGACTTTAACTAAGGACACTACCATTGGGAAATTTACATCCAAAATCTATAGAAAACCAACTTTTTCGAATGATTATTTAGAGTTCAACAGCTGTCATCTTTTGTATGTAAAAAAGAACATTGCTAAAGGTCAGATGGTGAGGATGGCTAAAATGTGCTCTGAAAAAGAGTTACTAGAGAGGGAAATGGGGACCTTGGTCACCTTTTTTCTGGACAGAGGGTACCCTATTAAGTTGGTTCATGAACTTTGTATCCAGGTTATGGATTCCTGGGGATCTAGATACACACCATTACTAGAGACTGATATGTTCTTGGGGAGTGTTCCAAGGAGGGATGGTGTGGACCAATTTAAAAGGTCTATGGTATTGACATATGGACAAACTTCAGGAAGAATAAAGGAAATTATGAAAAAAAATGGGTTTTGTTTAAAGGCAAAGAAGGTCTTTTGGAAGTTCTGGGAAATAAACCACATTTTATTTTTAAAACAGTTTTTAATATGAAATTTCTGCTGGAACATCCAGTTATTTTTAAAACTATGAACAAAGGAATGGGGAAATGTGGTGGTTGTGAATACTGTAAATTTATTTTAACAGCTCCAATAGTGGAGTTAGGTAATACAGGATACACAATTTGTTTAAAACCAGGTACTTGCAACACCAGGGGAGTGATTTATTTAGCCTCATGTCAGGTTTGTAAATTTTTCTATATAGGGAAGACAGAGAGGGCTTTCTGTAAATGCATCTACGATCATTTGTATGCAATAAGAAAAGGGGATGACAATAATGCCCTGAGTTGACACCTAAAAGCTAGTCCCCATTGTTCTGGTTTCCTTTTTGGAATTTGTGAGATTGTAGATAAAGACCAGAGGGGTGGGGGGGGGGCAACTGTTAAAATAAACTACAGATGAAGGAAATTACATGGCAAATTAGAACTAATGCCAGAATGGGGCCCGGGTTGAATGAAATGTTTTGTATTGTGCCATTTTTAAAGAAATGAGCGGAAAAATTATTAATTTTATAGTTAAAATTAGTTTTTAAGGTGTTTTTAAGGTGTATTTATGTATATGAATTCATGTACCCTTGTCACAATGTATTAATTACACTTAATAGATTGTAAATTGATTGGTGGGAGTGGGTATTTAAACAGAGGAACTCAGCATTTTAAACTGTTCTGAGGATCATGCTTGACATAATGAAAGCGCTTAACATTTTGTTGTGGTGAATACTGAATAAATCAGTGTTTTATATATTCCTGGATTGTGGACTGTGTTACATTGCCCTAATTCGACAATTATCCTGGTTTTTATGAGTTGTTCATTTGGGCACTATACACTTCTTTTTTGTTATGGAAATATGCATGTGTTCTGTTTGCTATGCAACTGTTTTAAATCTGTTGTTTTGGGTTAATGGGAACACCCATGCATGCTGTTATAACTAATCCTGGAATGTGTTGTTCATGGCAATCAACATATGTTGTAAAACAACAAGACCATAGCATGCGTGTGAAGGCCGATCCCAGCGGATCCTCCTGTCCTGTCTCAACTGGCCATGGCACTGGGCCCCAGCACATCTGGGACCCAACTCGTGACCTCTTCATCTTCTGCTACTGCACCACCTACAGGTGGAACCATCTCAGGGGATGGGACCCATCCCCCCCAGGAGCAGGCACTGACAGGACACCGTCATGCGTCATCAGGTCTGGGGATTGGTGCGTAGCAAGCTTCGAAAGGAGTTCAGAACTCAGCTATGCCAGCTTGTGGGCCACATGGTGCATCTTGAGGGTCAGCCTGCCCCTCCTCCTCAGCCCCCAGCACAGACACCTTTGGGGCCATGAAGGTGCAGTGGTGACTACCCATGGGTTGGGACATCAGTCCCATTGTATCCATTTGGGGGATCCCGGGTGTCTGATTCCCAACCACCCTCCCTGTCCAAGGTGTTTACCCTCTACATGTGGCATATACCACCCCTGTCTGCTGTCTTGTCTGTCTTCCTACCCATCCTATCTTTGCAAATATACCTACTATCCTTCCCCAAGATCCCACTCTCACCTTATTAAAAAATAAGCGGGCAATCTGTTCCCACAAAAAATGTCACCCCATACATAGCTGTCCATTTTGCACTTGTCCACTGGGCACATGTACTCTGGTCTACCTGGCTTAATACATTACTGTTGTCCTCACCCCTCTGTCATGGGTTTGAGTGTCCAAATTCAACTCCAAATTCTGTACAAATGCACAGCTGTTGCTGTATCAGAAATGGACATTTATGGACCTTCCCTACACCAGTGCTGCACATACCTAGCTATCTTTCATATTGTTTTTCCCTCTACATGCCCCCTTTTCAGCACTTTCCTATCACCCCCATTTTTCTTTTCTTTTAATGAAATTAGCATGGGGTAAGTGGGAGTAAGCTGCAATAAGCAGCAGTAAGTGGCAAGAAGTGAGTTTGCATGATGCTAAGTGATGCCTACACAGATTAAGCAGTTTCCCATTTAACTATGTGTTGGCATCACACAAACCCACACAAACCCCTTACAACTGCTTAAAACTACCTTAATCAACCTGTCTCCATCAGCTACTGTTCTGCCCAGCAACAAAATAATCAGCACTACCAAGTCTTGAATCCGGGACCCTGTACACCACTGTCAGAGCAATTTACCACTAGACCATCTGAGCTGTAATAATAAATGCTGCTTTTTCAAATATATCATTCAGTACAGGTATAGAATAGAAGGGACAAAGACTGTGTAATCAGTCATGTTTAGTATATATAAATATACACAAATAGATGTGTATGGTGATAGATAAATATTAAAAAGGATATGCATCAGATATATGGAGCTATATATATAAAACACATATGTATAGAATATATACATATATATTGTTATATAAACATATATCAGTATAGATATATCTAAATGCTATATTATGTGTGCTGCACCCCTCTGGAATTCTCTACCATCTCCTATCCACATCACCAGCATTCTCTCCTCATTTAAAACCTTGCAGCACTTACACCTAACTTCACAATGGAAGTGCTCCTGTTCCCGTCCTACCTACTTAATCCTTCTCATACCACTTCCTACTCTCCTAAAGCTAAATACACCATCACTGCCTCCTATAGTTCCACAGCTCTATTGAACTCTTTGACCAACCACTTAAGAGTTACCCGATGCTGCTACTTTTGTAAAAAAAAAAGTGTTTTTTATTGCTGTTTAATGAACTATACTGATGTATTCTATCTTTGTTAACCATTTCTTATCATATTTACTTTTTACTCCTATGAGATAATTTGTAATGTATATGTGCAATGTGTACTGTGTATTTGAATTTTTATGGAGCTTTTCTCACCAGGACTCCATTGAAAATGGGCTCCTTGTGGCCCAATGGAGTATACTGGCAAACAAACTGCAAATAAATAAATAAAATATGCCCATAACATGTAGTGGAGTCATACCCAGCACCATACCTCTACACCTCTTAGTGCAATAATTCTGGACAAAGGCTGTCAAAATGGGGGACAGTGGTCCATGAACAGGGACATAATGTATGTACTGCAGCTATAAATGTAGAATATTGCTACAATAACAGGGCTCATGTCAGCATACATGTGCAGAAGGATATGAGTTCTGAAACTGAAATGCATGTCATTTACAGACAGAAATCCTCACATCATAACTGTGATTTACCATAGAAATTAAAATAACGATTCTGTGGAACAGAACATACATATGAGCAATAATCCTGGAAAGTCTGAAACAATTGGACCAGTCAAGAAGTTTGTATAGAACCCCTTAGTGCAACAAATCTGACCAAGCCTGACTGGGGGGTGTAAAGCCAAGAAACTGGAAACATATACCAAATGCTGGAGTAGGTAAGGTGACACAGTAGATGCAGTAATACCCTCCTGTCTGTTGTACCATATATTGACTGAAATAGCCCAAGTCCAAAACCAAATAACTCCCCACTACTAACTGGCATAAATCTTCACATCATCCTACTGATGTGTCAGGAATACACAACACATATGGGGGTCAGGCAACAGTACATCTGATAAATATTTCATAACATCACAATAGGGAAACTACACTGAGCTTTTAAATGTCACCAAGTACTGTCTAAACTACAGGCAGACTGACACAATACAAATCCAATTTTGCTATGGGGGAATACACATGTAATTGCAAATATATCAGGCACTGCAGAGATGTAACAGCACTGACCATACCCAGAACCAATCTCACCAGATTCTAAGTAACATGCTGGTAAGCCACAGGAACAGTACAGTATATGGACTGTGTGAACAAAATCATCAGCATGTTTGCCACTCACACATTACCCCTATAAATACTGGCCCAATTCACAGTGTAGTCTGATGCCTGACTGTGGTATGGGACATGTCTCAGTCTGCCCCTACAAACATATACAGCTGATAGAGCACCAGAAGCTGAAGCAGCATGCACAGTCAGATAGAAAAGGACCCATAACACGTATACCCTCCTACACAGGCCAAATAACACATTCACAATACAATGCTAGACAATCCTGACTGTCTGTCAACAATTGCCAGAAATACACAGTCCTCTCATATGTATAGAGTCCCACAGAATGTCCAGGCTTCATCCTCATATATAAGGCCTTCTACAAGTAACATGTCTGACAGTCTGATACATCACTGGGATGATATCTGGAATGAGGTCACTATATAATGATATACTAGAGCTATATACCTCTTACAGCATGACATCTAGACAAAGCCTGACATACTTGGGGGCAGAGGATCAAACACAGGGGCATTATTGACATATTGCTGTCATGAACTGAGAAAGTTGCTGGTGTAACCGGGTTATTGTAACATATCTGTTCTGAGGGAAATGAAGTCAGAAACACACATGGATGTTAGCATTTACTGACTGCAGTCCTAAGAGTATGCTACTGAATTTCCAAGGCCAAAAAATGTGTGAGTAACACACCAAATATAAGGGTCCAAACTCTGGCCAGTCTGAGGATAGCCCTACAGTTAGGAGTTATGTCAACTACATAACACTATCAGACATATGTTCATGCAGAGCAGCCATCTCCACACAAACCCTGTCAAACTAACATTAGTTCAACTGTATAACAGCAATACTTACATTCTGTCCCTATGTCTGGAAAATTCTCATCCGGTTTGTTGGGCTATCTCCACAGTGTTTGTTGTAAGAGGTATTTCCAACTACACTCTGTGATACTGTTCATCACACACCTCCATGAAGTATTCCTCCCAGGAAAGGACAAGGGGCAATGCCCACATGAAGTACTCAGTTATAGGAGTGTGTTTCCATGTTATTGGGTATGGGAATAATACCACAGCTGTTCCACAATCAATTAGCAAGTGGTGGACTCCAATTTGTGCACAGGCCATCAACTGCTCGTGAGCATTACCTACTAAAGGCAAGATGCTGCCTATACAAAACAGATGTATATCCTACATCTGTCTCAGAGAGAGAGACAAACAGACACACACAGACTGAGACTGACAGAGTATGCCAAATGAACTGAAAACAAAAAAAACACAGCTATGTCAAACAATTAAGCCTGTAATGGAATGTAGTAGGGGGCATGTAAACATGGAAAATAGTAAGTTCAAACAATATTATGTCTCAAAAACAGATGATGTACTGATATATTGCTGAGTAGAACCTATGGCCATATAAACTGTGCCTGTCTGCAGTGACATAGAACACAGCTCAGGGCCCTGAGTCACCCCAGGAAAGGATGGCTCACATATGACTACTACTGGAGTGTGTGTTGCACAATACTGACTGTGACACTCTTAGGCCACACCCAGTGCAAATCATACCATCAGTAACTCTGCTACATCCATCTTTGACTTGTGCCTCTTTTTTCAGTGCCAGTGTCTCTAACCCATATAACATAGCTGGTCTCACTACCCTCTTGTAGACCTTCCCTATCACTCTTAATGGTGCTTGTCTGTCACAAATCACACATGACACTCTTCCCCACCACCTACATCCTGCCTGTACTCACGTCTTCACCCTTTCCCCCACACTTACCATTACTCTGAAATGTTGTTCCAAAGTATTTACACCTATCCATCTTTGAAAACTGTACTCCCTGCATCCTGACCATTCCTCAATCCTCCCTCCCATTCACACACATATATTCCATCTTAGTCCTGCTGACCATTATTCCTCCCCTCTCTAGACCATACCTCCACCTCTCCAGGGTCTCCCCAATCTGTTCCCTACTCTCACTACAGACCACAATGTCATCTGCAAACATCACAGTCAATGGGGACTCCTGTTTGATCATGTCTGTCAACGTGTCCATCGCCACTACAAATAAGAAAAGGGCTCATAGCTTATCCCTGATATACTCCCACCTCCACCTTAAACACACCTGTCACTCCCAATGCAGAACTCAATACTGTCACACTAGCCTTGTACATATCCTGTAGCATTCTTACGGATTCCTCCGCCACTCCTGACCACCTCATATAATACCACAACTCCTCTCTAGGCATCCTGCCATATGCTATCTCTAAGTCCACAAAGACACAATGCAGCTATGTCCGACCTTCTCTGTATGTCCCCATCAACAATCTCAGAGCAAACATCACATCTGTACTGCTCTTTCCTGACATGAAGCCATGCTGCTGATCAGTAATCCTCATCTCCCTTCTTATCCTAGCTTCCACCTCCCTTTACCATTACCTCATGCTGTGACTGATCAATGTTATCCCTCTGTAGTTACTACAGCTCTGCACACCACACTTATTCTCATAATCAGTACCCAAACACATTTTATTCACTCCTCACTCATCCTTTCACTTTCCTAGATTACAGTAAACAATCCAGTTAAAAAGCCCACTGCCATTTGTCTTAAACACATCCATGCTTCCACAGGTATGGCATCTGGATGAATACACTTTCCATTCTTAGACCTCTTCATAGCTATCTTTCCTTCCCCCTTGATAATCTGTTACACATCCTGATTCACCATACCCACATCATCCAACGTTCTCACTCTCTCATTCTCTTCATTCAACAGCCCATCAAAGTAGTGTTTCCACCTGCTCGACACACTCTCCTCACTAGTGAGTTCACTTCCACCATTATCCTTCATCAGCCTTATCTGCTGCACATCCTTTATGGCTGCATGCCTCTGTCAAGCCAATTGGTGCAGGTCCTATTCTCCATCCTTGGTGTCCAACCTTACATACAACCCTTCAGATGCCCCATCGTCAGCCTTTGCCACCACTCTCTTTGCCATGCACCCCATCTCCCTATACACCTGTCTACTATCTTCATCTGTCTGACAATCCCACTTCTCCTTGCCCATCTTCTTTCTCTGTATACTCCCCTGTACTTCCTCATGCCACCAGCAGGTCTCCTCATCCTCCTTCCTTTGTGCAGATATCACACCAAGCCCCTTTCTTCTCACCTCTCTTACTAGCTCGGATGTAGTTACCCAGATATTTGCTAACTCGTCACTGCCACCCATTGCCTGTCTTAACTCTTCCCTGAACTCAACCAACCAATGACCCTTTTTCAGTATTCACCATTTGATCCATGGTGCTGCCCTCACACTCCTCCTCCTCTTTGTGGTCACCAACATCATCCCACAGATTAACCTTCCATGCTGCCTAACTACACTTTCCCCTGTCATCACTTTACAGTTACTAATCCCCTTCAAACAGGCCCACCTGCATAGGAGATAATCCACCTGTGTGCATCTTCCTCCACTCTTGTATGTCACCCTATGCCCCTTGGTCTTGTAATACTATGTATTCACCACACCCATGTCCAACATCTGTTGCAAACTCCACCACCATCTCACCTTCTGCATTCCTTTGCTTAACATCATGCCTACACATCTCTTCTGCATCCCCTCTGTCCTCTTCACCAGCATGCCCATTAAAATCTGCTCCAATCACCACTCACTCACCCTTGGGTACACTCATCACCACTTCATCCAACCACCCCAAAGTATCTCTGTCTCATCCATCACACATACAATTAGTAGGGCATATGCACTAACAACTGTCAACATTACATCATCAATTCACAGCTTCATGAACATCACTCTAACCGACACTCTTATCATGTCCACAAACACTTTTGGCATAATGTTCCTTCAGGTTAACCCCTACACCATTTCTCCTCCCATACACACCATGATAGAACTATTTGTACCTGACTCCGATACACACAGCTGTACACCCCTTCCATCTGGTCTCTGGCACAAACAATATATCCACCTTTCCTCTTCCCAGCATATCAGCTAGCTCTGTCCCCATACAAGTCATACTCACAACATTAATAGCTCCTACCCTCATTACCACACACCTAGCCTTTTACATCTCTGCCTGCCATATGAGCATCAGACATCCTCCAGGGTATGTTTGTGAATGCAGAGGCTACTGCACTATCAAATGACATATGTGTGATACAGCAATATGAAGAAAGTGTAACTAATTGTGGCCCATAGCCCACCATGTATGTGCATTGTCCTACAAATGTCCTGCTCTAACAGGCTGACATGACTGACTGAGCAGCAAGACTGTCATTACAGTATGCCATATTGACATAGAGCAGAAATGTATAGCAGGTATTACCTGTGTATATGTATGCATGTGTAGGTGTACATGGCTGCCTCATAACAACTGACAGGGGATGCAAAACATCAGGTGAATAAGCTGTACATGTTGTACACATGTGTAACATTAGTTTATGTGCGTCCAACAGAGTTACACCTCTACAGCTACTGGTGGTGTCATTGCCCTGACACAGACATGCTTAGTATAATAAGCATGAGTATGAAGTTGGAATTGTAGAGGTGGCCAGCTGTGTTCTGACCTTGTGTCCATGCCTACAACAAACAGATATATGACCACCCACATAGCTCAATGGCCTCAGCAATACCTTACATGTAAAACCTGTTCCAACCAAAGTAGAGAAAACCCCTTTGCTGGAGAGCAGCAATGCACAAAGCACATAATGTGATGCTATATTAGTTATACAGGGCAACGTAGGAGCAGGCACCAAATGGACAGCATGTCAACCTTTGTTTGAATGAGCATATTAGGTCACAGGTGAATTATTGTAAGGCTAACCATGAGTACAAATTGGACACATCCACTAACGGCAATCACAAGGCCATTTTCACATATATCTGCAGTCTCAGAGGCATTAACTCAACCCACCCTGTAATGGTGGTCAGTCACAGCACATACACACACAATAGCTACAGCCAACCTGTTGCAGACAGGTTTAGGGCAATCATCACCCCCCTGGATCACCATCAGTATAGCTGGATATGCACAGCACACGCAACCCTCCCCTCATCATCATGGATCAGGTGCAAATTGCCTAACCAAAGTTAACAAAAGCAAGTCCCCTTAGGGCCTGATAACATTCCTCTCTGCATCCTACATGAACCCAGGCATATGCTTCCAGCTCCATTACACACTGTATGCAAGCAACGGCCGAGCACTATTGGCATCCCATCTGCAAGGAACACTGCCACTGTTATCCCTCTACACAAACGTGAATGATGAATGGTGGTTTATGCAATGTACTGGCCATCATTGTGGGGAACATGACACATCAGGACCAGGAGTACAATGCATGTTCATACAGTGCTGCCAGGTATAGGGGTATGATGTGTTTGTAACTGTTGGCTAATCATAGTCCATATGCATGTGCTGGCTCTGTAAAGAACTCTGGGCAATGTCTGAAGTCATGTGATGTGTTTCCCTGTGTATGTCTTCCAGGTGCCATGCAGTGGCAACTGCCTTACACCGATGTGGAGACAGCAGCCATCACAGAAGCTGTAATCTTAAACTATTCCATCCTGTCTGGACGTAGCCAGCAAAATCTGCAGGAGTGGACTGCACTGTCTGATGAGATCATCCACAGAGTGAATGTGTTGGGCCACCATGAATGCACATATGATCAGGTCAGACATAAGGCACCTGACCTGATACATCATGCCGGGCAATGGGCTACTGTTATAGTGAGGGACTGTAGTGCTACCAGTGGGGGACCAGCCACAAAGGCCACACTTATAGCAACAGAGGAGCTACTTGCCAACCTTAGTGTAGCCCCCACACAAACTCAAACACAGGAAATAGCAGTTGTGTATAGGGGTGGCACCCAGGCAACATGCGAGGAGCATTCAGTTAAGGCCAAAGTGCACATCAATGTAATGAGGTAGCATTTAAACTGTCTTCTACAGAGTCTCTAGATGCATATGTCAGTGCAAAATGGATTAGTGGGTGGGTTGTAGTAATGCACACAAGTGCACATCTATGGTGAAGGACAGCAAATTGTGTAATATCATAGTGTGTACTGTACCTGTGCAGAAACATAGCATTTATCTTGTACCAATGCCTAATTTGAATCTGCTGACATTACCTCTCCCACACAACTATGCAGGCCCCTCTGGTCTGCACATAGGACATTAGTCTGAACCCAGTAAGTATGGGGTTTTTCGGTTGCGGCTCACCAGTACCTCAGGAATGCTAAAGTTAATGCATGTGATCATGCACACAACTGTTACACTCAGCCACTTGACAATATCTGCATGTTCACCTGTGGTGGTGTTTACTGCATTGCATCACTGTGGTCATGACATGGGCCTATTTGCAGGAGATGTGACATATATGTAGCATACCTCAAGACCTGTCATTGCAGGACATTTGGACAAAGTCTGACAAAATGGGGGGACAAAGGTCCAGACCTAGGGTCATATTGTAGAAATTAGTGGTACAGTGTTCATATAAATGGTGTACACACCTGTTAGAATGCCAGGTATGTGTGATATACAAAAATGAGAGCACAATAGATAAGTTCAAAATACTGCCAACCTTTCATGTGACCTATAACCTGTACAATTCAATTGGAAATCAAACTAATCTGTTAGGGGAAGAATAATGACACATAATGATAGTACAACAACCTAGGTGCATATGTGTGCACAGGATGAAACTAGTACTGTGTTGAGGAAGTCTTCAATATAACTACAGCAGTACCATCTTATTGGGTACACAACAGCCATCAATTACAGAGACTCTTTGATTAACAGTAACTAATGGTCAGCTATCCTACCAGAATTATCCTAACATATACCCAGTTGCCTGCTACAGCAACAGCCATGGTTCACATTGAGCTGACGAAGCTGCTAAGGGACCACATGTTTGAGATGTATCAGCCTGGAAAAGGGTACCAAAACATTTCCACAGCATTGCACATACCATTGAACAAAGTGCAGACAGTCATCAAAAGGTGTGAAAATATGGGGCTACAGTGACATTGTGAAGGAGTAGACACCCCACCAAAGTCTATGAGAATACAAGACCAAAACTGGCCAGGGAGGCTACTAGGAGCCCTACAGCAACAGTGGAAGCAGTAGTAGGAATCTCCAGCAAGGACTCAGTGTGTACTACATGTCACAACAATCTTTCATGGTCTCCGTATGTCCTGCCTATAGGTTTGGGACATGGCAGAAGTTCCTAATCCCAAACAATTTCCAGGCCTAGTGAAAGTCTGAAAACAATACATCAGGTCTCCAAAAAGCAGGTGGGAAAATGTGTTATGGTAATATGGGACCACAGTTGTATTCTTTGGCCACAATTCTGTCTGGTGTGTTTGGCACAATATCACCACTGCACATCACCACAACACCACCCACACAGTGAAACATGGTGATGGAAGC